>NC_042987.1:17674673-17722320 GCF_901001165.1 Salmo trutta | reverse complement strand
GAGAAAAGAGGGAAGGTGTCTCTCAGAAATTATTTATTTTCAGCCATGCATTAAGCAACCTCCCCACTGAGTTGTGCTCCTCCTTCCTGGTGTGGATAAAGCCATCCCTCGGGGAAGCCGCCAGTAATTTCCAACTTCTCCAGAAACTCAGGTATTAGAAAAGACCGCTTGGGGACCTGTCACAATATACCTTCACAATCTCAGAGCTGCTCTGAAAATAAGAGGGAAGGAGGGAAGCCCCGCCAAAACCTACCTCCCCCTCCCCAACCCCCTTGAGGGTCCCCAGTTCAAATTTCTGAAGTGCAGACAGGGGGTGTGGTATATATGTCGGGGAGGCAAGGAGGGCCCGTGGGAACGTGTGCACCAGCAATAGAAAATCCACTGCATAGAGAGAGAAGAGAGGGAGAGAGAGAGAGAGAGAGAGAGAGAGAGAGAGAGAGAGAGAGAGAGAGAGAGAGAGAGAGAAAAAAGCATTTCCTCTCTGGTCTGGCAGAAGTGCCTTTTTTCCCCTGACTCCCACCAGAGGCTTTTTACAAAACATGTGTTGCTGACATGTTGACAGATTGCTCAGTGAAGTGTTAGGCGCATGCACACGGCTGGCCATTTATGGGGACATGGCTTCCTACCCAACATCTTCTACCTGAGGCTCCATGTTTTATACATCATCCTCCATCCTCCACACCAAAGGAAAAAAAGAAACAATAAAAAAGGTGAGGGAGGAAAGGGAAATATCGGAGACCAGAAAAGAAAAGAAAGAGATGCTGAACTGTAGAGTAGGGGAGGAGGAAAAGAGGAGAGGAGGAGGAACGGAAGCATAGATGGTAAGGGAGGAAAATGGTTTCAGGCAAGGAATGATATTGAGGAGGAATAGGAGATGGTGGTATGGGTGAGTTTCAATAAATGTTTGGCAGGTAGTCAACTTGACCACATGCACGCAACTACCATCCGTCTTTGTCTCGTCTCCTTCTGTCCTAACCACCCAGACCCAGACTAGCGATGGAATCTGATCAAAGGCCAAAACAGGCTATCGACGATGTGTGTACGTCTTAATCGCCCTGCGGCTCCGAAAGTGCTGCCGTGGCAACAGGATGGAAATGGGGATCATAATGTATTCATGGTGCCGGCGACCTGGGGGCTGCGGAGCGTGCTCTCTAGGGACTGCACTTTACCCAGAGCCAGACGTGTCTGGGCAAAATCACTCCACATGAGACAGCAACAGAATACTGAGGAGCCAAGCAGGGAGAGAGGGAGAGCGAGAATGACAGGACGGAGGGAGAGATAGATAGAGAGAGAGAGACAGGGTTGGATGGATGGATGGATGGATAGAGGGAGGGAGGGAGGGAGGGAGGGAGGGAGGGAGGGAGGGAGGGAGAAAGGTGGGAGGCAGAGAAAGATAATGACAGGATGGAGGGAGGGAGAGAAAGGGAGAAAGAGAGGGCTATGGAGGGAGATAAACGAGGCTGGCAGAGAGCGAATGACTGGCTGGAGGGAGGGATAGAGAGAGAAAAGATGGAGGCAAAGAAAGCTAAAGAGGGAAAATGGAGAGGGAAAAATAAGCAGAAAGAAAGGGGTAGGAGAAAGTTAGAATAGGGGGATGATACAGTATATAAGAGATGGAAGAGTAAAACACTAGCTAAGAAAGAAAGGAAAACAATGGCAATGGATAAAGGATGGGAAGAGGGGAAAGGTAAACAGATGTGATTTGAGGTATCAGGGTTCTAGTGATGCAGAAAGGGACGACAATATCAAATTCTACCCAATCCCTGTATAGGAACATCAGCCAGAGAGAGATGGCTTAACAACAAACAAACAAAAGAATGTGATTGGGGATTGGGGGGGGGGAAGGAGCAGGGTTTTGTAAAGCTGAGTGGCTCTACCTTGAGGAGGCAGCTGCTGCTTGAAGAGGTTGGCGGGGAAATAAATTGCAGAGGAAATTGGTCCAGATTACCAGGGCCACAAAGAGACACGGCCCTTCAGCCTCCAGCCAGAGATAGATAAATGGATAGATGAGTAAATGAAAGGAGGGAAGGAAGGAGGGAAGATGGATGGGTGGATAGATGGATAGTTCAGTTCAGGTCTGAGAGCATAGCAGCGTTAACGCACACGTACGCATTTCCCTCCATTCCTGAAAATAAAAGCTAACATTGGAGACAGATCTCATCCAGACATGATAAAGTATGCTCAGACCCGTACATTACTAATGATCTCACACACACACGCGCACAACACACACAACACACACACCACACACACACACACACACACACACACACACACACACACACACACACACACACACACACACACACACACACACACACACACACACTAGCCTGGCCAGGCTCTTCTCTACAGGAGGGTAGCTACAACAGGCACCATGCCAGGTAAACATCCTCAAGCCGTATGTGCTCACTGCAGAGAGGGAGGAAAGATAGCTCACTCTCTGATACGCCAACCTAGGAAAGTAGTCAATGTCAGAGAGATCATACACCAAGGTTAGGTTGTGTGTGTGTTTTACAAGGTTCCGCTGCAGAGTTTCACAGAAATGTTCTTATACATTTTGTTGCATTTAACACACCTCATTTTATCATAGAAAGTCATCATATTTCCCCACAGGAGCCGTGATTCAAACACAGTTAAGTCTCACAAAATGAGAATGTGTTCACCTGCAAACTGAGGTAGCTATTGTGAGCATTAGCTATCCTCCACACGTAGCACACCCTCAGGCATTAAGACTAGGGCCATGGACAACTCCCCTGTCTCCTCCCTTCCTTCCTGATAACTGACAGGTTCTTCAGTACTAAGCACCAACACACACCTTTGTGTGTGTGATGGCTGTATAGCACCGAGAGAGGGAGAGAGAGGGAGGAGAGGGAAGAAAGAAAGCCAGAGAGAGAGATAGAGGGAGAAAGGGAGAGAGAGAGAGAATGGGAGAGAGAAATCGTGAGGGAGAAAAAAAAGATAGAGAGAAAGAAAGAGGGAGAGGGAAATAGAGAGGAGTTAGAGAGAGAGAGAGAGAGAGAGAGAGAGAGAGAGAGAGAGAGCCAAGGACATCAACAGCATGTCCTGGTAGAGAAAGATGACCCCTGGCCATCACGAGGCATCTGGTTTATCTGGCTGTCTGCGTAAGCCACGCACACACCTAATGACTGCAGCCCACTGCCTGCCTGCTGCTGCGTGTGTGTATGTGTGTCTGTCCTCTAGGCTGTTTAATCCGGTATTACAGACGGGGAATAACAATTGGCTAGTAAACTACTGGGCCTTGTCAGAGCAGAGCTAACATCAGATGAGGACTGAGTCCATTCTCCATGCTAAAGAGACTAGGGGTTGAAAACAAGGTTAATTTACTTTAACCCTTTAAAACACACAGCGGCCATCAACAACCACAGAGGCGAATGGCCTTGTTTTTCTAACAATAATATATTTGTCAACATTGCAAAATGAACTTCCTAACATCCTGTTTTCTTATTCACTGTGATATGACTTTTCACTTCATCCCTCAAAAAGACGGCGCGGTAGAGGTCATAGTTCAAGAGGCTGTATCTATGTTGGTTGGATTCAGACACGTACTTGCCATTTCAAAGCGATGATGATGTACAGGTGAGTGAAATAAGTAAGCTGCAGATATATGTTTGTTGTTGTCGATGTTTGATGGTGTGAAATCTGGGGGAGAGCTCTCAGATTAGCCAGTCCTGTCATGATCACCGGGTTAATACAGGCGAGCACATCAGCGGTGGAGCAGTGTTTAGCTGTAGGCCCTGCATAGTCGGTTAACTAGTTACTTGTTTTGTCATTTCTACCGAATAAATTCGTATGGAAATGACCCAAGCTGATTGCTAGGTCAGGTTTGTCTTTCAGGCTAGCTAGAAAAGTTGCGTGGCTCTAAATGTGTGCTGTGCTCGCCAAACGTCAAGCTGTCACTTTCACTACTTAACGTTAGGCATACAGACAACCAGCTAACTAGCCACGAAATAGAGAGTAGATTAATTTGTGTTTATCAGTTGGATTTAGGTAATGGTTTGTCATGTTTGCTAGTTACAGATATTTATAGGCTACACATTGCCTCATTTTCCTATTATTCGACAGCTTGTTTAGCAGTCGTGTTACGGTAGAAGCTCGCGCAGTGGGAGGTCAAATGATATTGAGCTGAAGTGATATTTGTTTACATAGCCAGCTAACAAGCTTCTTGTTTTGTCCTGTTTATACCGGTGTTATTCATATGGAAACTGTCCCAGCTTCGTCAATTATCAGCTAACATTATCTAAATCTGAAGTTGTCTGTCAGGCAAGAAAACGAGAGTAGAGCGGAGACGGCAACATCGTGCTTTGCTTGCAACGCTGTCAGTTGATCGTCTCACTCACCCCATAAAAATACAACCAGCTAATAACTAAGTAATCTAACCATGGGTCTTGAAGTGTGTGTACCATAGCCTTTACGGTTATAATCTAACCCTGGTGGATAACTACGAACATATTTCTGAATGTCTTCTTGTGTGCTCTATCCTGTCTGATTATACAGAAGTCTGACAAACATACATGTAACCGACCATGTATTTTACATTGGATAAAAGTAAAGACTCAGAGCTACAAAATGGTATATCATACACTGAAGTCAAGGAACGATGGGAAAGTAATTTGAAAGTTGATAAACTTGTAACCCCACCCTCGAATGTGTTGGTACACCGACTGGAGAGCTCTTCTTTGTCTACACCTGTTCAGCATCGTTCACGCCCTCTAAGACTTAGTCCCACCCATCTCTTTAAGGATTCGCATGTGAGGTCACGCACTGAACAATGAACCATAATCCAAACCCATTAGCTACACGCAGCAGCTACTCTTCCTGGGGTACCGTGTTTTCTGCAGGGATTTGCTTCCATTCAGCCACAAAAGCATTAGTGAGGTCGGGCACTGATGTTGGGCAATTAGGCCTGGCTCGCAGTTGCCATTCCAATTCATCCCAAAGGTTTTCGATGGGATTGAGGTCAGGGCTCAGTGCAGGCCAGTCAAGTTCTTCCACACCGATCTCGACAAACCATTTTTGTATGGACCTCACTTTGTGCACGCGGGCATTGTCATGCTGAAACAGGAAAGGGCCTTCCCCAAACTGTTGCTACAAAGTTGGAAGCACAAAATCGTCTAAAATATCATTGTATGCTGTAGTGTTAAGATTCCCTTCACTGGAACTAAGGGGCCTAGCCCGAACCATGAAAAACAGCACCAGACCATTATTCGTCCTCCACCAAACTTTACAATTGGCACTATGCATTCGGGCAGGTAGCATTTTCCTGGCATCCGCCAAACCAAGATTCATCCGTTAGACTGCCAGAGTTTGTGAAGCGTGATTCTTCACTCCAGAGAATGCATTTCCACTGCTCCAGAGTCCAATGGCGGCGAGCTTTACACCACTCCAGCTGACACTTGGCATTGCACATGGTGATTTACATTTTAGTCATTTAGCAGACACTCTTATCCAGAGCGACTTACAGTAGTGAATGCATACATTTCATACATTTTTTTCTGTGCTGGCCCCCTGTGGGAATCAAACCCACAACCCTGACATTGCAAACACCATGTGTTGCAAACACCATGCTCTACCAACTGAGCTACAGGGAAGGCCTGTAGCTCAGTTAGGCTTGTGTTCGGCTGCTCGGCCATGGAAACCCATTTCATGAAGCTCCTGACGAACTTGTGATGGTGTTGCTTCCAGTGGCAGTTTGGAAACTGGGTAGTGAGTGTTGCAACCAAGGACTGTCGATTTTTACGTGCTACACGCTTCAGCACTCGGCGGTCTCATTCTGTGAGCTTGTGTGGCCTACCACTTCGCGGCTGAGCCGTTGTTGCTCCTAGATGTTTCCACTTCACAATAAGAGCACTTACAGTTGACCGGGGCAGCTCTAGAAGGGCAGAAATTTGACAAACTGACTTGTTGGAAAGGTGGCATCCTATGACGGTGCCACGTTGAAAGTCACTGAGCTCTTCAATAAGGCCATTCTACTGCCAATGTTTGTCTATGGAGATTGCGTGGCTGTGTGCTCAATTTTATACACCTGTCAGCAACGGGAATACTAGTTTGAAGGGGTGTCCACATACTTTTGGCTATATAGCGCATATAGAGTATGGTACCCTGAGGGCGGCGTTAGTAGACCAGCGTAGGCGACCCTGCAAAGGCCCCTTCCCAGAAACTGTAGTATAAAGGCATTCAAAATGCAGCTTGTGCATTCACTTTGTGATGGCTACAGTGTGCAAGAAGCGGGTAGCCAAAAGTACAGCACCAGGGGGTGTGGACCGAGTTGTTACTCATCATTAGAAAGCACACCACTCCCTGGTGAAATTTAAAGGGCGCAAGAGAGGGTGTGTGGTGTGCATCCATAGTGGACGCAGGGCAAAGAGTGGGAGATGTGTAGAAACCTCCTTTGGGTGCTCTACGTGTTCTGTGCCACTTTGCAGGATGGGGCCGTGCTTCCAGAAGTTCCATGACATGCTGTAGGCTAAATGCAAACACTAAAGTGACAGTGTGAAATATGAATTTGTCCTACAAATCTTAGAGGGAAATTGTGTACTTTTTAAAATTGTGTTTTGTATCTTCTCTCTGTATGTGTCTGCATTCATTGAATTGCTGTCAAAGAAGGCTACTATTTCTACATTTTGTGTCAGGCCTGGTCTGTGCTAAATCTTATTGAGAGGTAATCTACATTTTGAAATAGTCTCTAAATAGTTGTTTTCATTTTGACATTGTTACAGAATTAAGAATCTTTGTCAATCCAATAGCCTACTTTGTGTTTGTGCATTTACATTTGTTCTCTGGATCCTTTTCGATCTAATACTTGTTGCATTTACTGAATTGTTGTCAAAGTACTATTTCGTGCCACTTTGTAGGATGGTGCCTCAAGAAATGTTGTAGGCTAAATGCAAACACTCAAGTGACAGCGTGACATGAATTTGTCCTACAAATCTCATAGGGAAATGACATTGTCTCTGAACAGTAGTTGTTTTTGTATCTTCTCTCTGTCTATCTAATACTGTAAGCTGCTGTTTCTACATTTTGTGTGAGGCCTGGTCTGTATTAAATGTTATTGAAAGAGGTTATCTACATTTTGAAAGTCTCTGAATAGTTGTTGTTACATTGTTAAAGAAGTAAGAATCATTATCAATCAAATAGCCTACTTTGTGTGGGTTTTGAAATACTTTCTGAATATTGTCCTCTGGTCACATTTTGGATTATTTTCAAAATATTTATAATATATTATACTTGGGTGAGTAATTTAGTCAAATGTACTACAATTTAAATACTCTAGGTTTATTTGTTGCGTTGAGTGTTAATAGTTTTTAAACAATGGAAGACAAAATGAGTGTTATTCCTATTGACATGAATGTGGTGTCATTAAAGAAGAGGTTGTGCTATTTAAAACTAAGTTAATGTGTTATTGTCATTTGTTCTTTGTTTTTGAGCCATGTCTGTTTGTTTAAAATGTGTGAGAAAATTTGCTTAATCTTCTTAATCTGTTTAAAATCTGCTTAATCTTGAAATTCTCAGTAATCTACAGTACATCAGCAATCTAGAATTATATTGGGGTCTAAAGGGCTAAGTTATTGACTGGACGTTCAAATAGTTTCCCAAATGTAGATAACTGTTGCACAATGTTGCCATATTGAACGCAGCCCAGAGCCCAGCTTGTATGGAACTCCTGATCTTCTACATTTCATAAGCCCCTGTCTAACCAGTCATGATCTGATCATGATCTACTGATCCGAAGATGTGGCTGCATTGGCCTCTAGCCCCCTCCTCTCCTCCTCTTCCTCCTCCTCACATTGCACGGTACATGGTGCTCCTGAACGGACCTGCAGTGGAGATTAGTAATCATCCAGGGTGTGCATATTGATGGCCATGTTTGCATATTTACTAGCCTCAGAGCCCAGTCGCCTGAGGTGAGAAGCAAATTACATTTCTGCTGCTTACCCCTACTCCGACAACTCTCTCTCTCGCACTCCTTCGATCTCTCTCACTCACTTGTGTGGGGGGGTTCTTTATTTTTTCCCACCTCCCTCAGTCATTTCTTTTAGCATGCTGATCAGTCATCTTGGGGTGAGCATCCTCCTCCTCCTAGCCTGCCCTGGTTGCATCCATGGCAGATAGCACTGTCTCATTTGGATAACATCATCACAGTGTAATCTTGTTGGAGAGAACAATCAGTTTACTTTGGAATTAGGCATTCGGTCGGTGGAGTACAGAGAGAGAGAGGATCTCACAGGGTTTAAGGGACGCAAACGGAAGCATGCTCTATGGAATAAGGTCCGGATGCTGATTGGGCGATCACCACCCACACAGGCGCCATGTGAGAGTAATGGATGGCCAATGGGAAACAGGAATGATAATGCATTCGGATTAAAATCCAATCACACATTAGGTTTTTGGTGTGTTGACACTATTTGTGGAACAAAACCCAGCCCACGATGTGGAGAAAGCCAAGATGCCTCATGCTTTGACTGAGGGCACATGATGTCCTAATCTTCTCACTTTACAACAACCCAGTGTCTCTTGGCTGACAATTCCTTTGAGCTATTTTTCTAATTTAGATTTTTTTTGTCTGTGTACATCCAGTGAATACAGAATGAAGCTGATTTAAATGGCTGGATGTTATTGTGGCTGTAAAGGTTGGTCGTAGTGAAGACTGCAGGTGGTTGGTTCTTTGCTCACTTTAAAACAGTGACTGATTTAGCGCTGGGCTACAGTACCACAGGTGGCGAGTTACTATTCAATCAGGGGTTTTAATGCCTCAGTTTAGTGCAGAGTCACGGCCAAACCTGGCACACAGCGCAGCCCTCTGCAGAATTCTAACCAACCACAAGCCGGGTGGCTATCTGTTAGGAGAGTCTCCATCTCTGATCAAATTGATTGGCTGACTCCCCCCCCCCCCCCCCAGACAATCAATCAAGTGGGAAGGTGTGAGATGCATAGATTGGATGACCTTTACATTCACAGCAGTAAAGAGACCCCCCCCCCAGCCAATCCCCTCACACCCCAACCCACTGCTCTGAAGCATAAGAAGACATCTCCATATACCTGACACTATGGGTTAGGTATCAGAACACCGTAGTGTTATTCCTGCCAAAGCACAATCCAGCGGGTACCCTGAGTGACCCTGAAAAAGACACCCATCTTGCAGATAAAAATGAATTTATGAAACCACCACATTCCAGCTTTAAAAAATGATTATAAAAATACTGCAGCTTATTTTTTTAGGAAATCTTTCTTGGTGGGTGGTGAACTCCCCATCCTGGAGAAGGAGGGGGGGCTGCTCTGGCCCTCACCACCCCACCCCAGACACCATCCCACTGGCCTGGCCAACAACAACAACCCCTGGGAGGTGAGGTGGAGGAGTTGGAGGAGGTAGGGAAACACTGGGACTTTGATAGTGCCTGTAATGACAAACATGTCAGAGTAAAAGTTAAGTTTAGTCTTTTAGGTCATAATGATAATTGGTTATATAGACAAGGGGGACCTGATCCTAGACCAGCACACTGAGACATTACTTTATGAATACAGGCCCAGAGTTCCTGAAGCTCAGTGGCCAGCAGGCCAGCAGGATGCCGTCACACAGCTGGCTCTGTTCCTTCCTGTGGGTCCAGCCCGGTCCACAGAATACAGCCCACGGGGACACATAAACCTGTCGGACCAGTCACTCTTTCCACCGCCCCCCTCCCTTCCCTCCATACTTCCCTCCTTCCCACCGCACTGCTGGCCGGACAGTTTGGCAAAGCCGTATGCGTCTCAGGAAAAAGCCCTTTGGGGATCAATGTGCAGTACATTTCCACACAGACGTAGGCAAAAAAAATCCTGTGACCTTTTCATTAGTAAGCATTAACAGCTAGTAAGGTCCAAAAGCCAGTGCTAGGGCTCTTTTAGGACTAGGTGCCATGTTCTCTAAGCTCAGTGCCGTACCGCAAACTCCCCTGTTTCTAAAGCCCTCATTTGGTCCCATACGGATTCCAGACAGACGCACAGTATCTTAAGAAAGCACAGCAGCCCTGAAAAGCTCCTTGGCATTTGATATGCTAATACTGAGTGCTAATTACGAGCTGGGTGTGTTTGTTCATGTTTCACACGCCACGTGATTGTTTATTAATTCTAACCGGAGCAAGCTAGCGAGCGTTCATTTGCCACCGGCACGCCAGACACCTGTTAGGGTGGCTTCTGATCAAAGGAAATATAATGACTGCAAAAAAAAACAACATTCTATCTGATGAAAAAAGAGATCATCTCGAGGTAATGTTAAGATTTCTGGTCAGAATTGTGAAGTACTGTATTTATTACCAAACAACAACCACGCGTATAGATGAATTGATAAGGTTGTTATTGATACATTCAATTAACATATTTATTATTGAATAGCTATGCATAGTAGCTATGTCACCTCGATGGTAGTAATACATATACCACATACACCTAGGTTCACACACATCTTGAATAAATGGAGTCTGTAGGTAGTGGAACAACTGAAAAATCTACCTTTCACAGAGCATAAAAACGAACAAAATCTAGCCCAGACACACCGTTCGTAATGTTTTCAAAATTCATTATTTGGCTTTTTTCCACATTTGTCTAGTTGTGTTTCTCCATATAATTATTTGGTGAGCAGCAGCAAGTTTGAGCGAAACCAAAAAATTAAATCATTTGAATTCCTGGGACCCTGAGGAGAACGAGTGGATCACAGAGGTAAGATCTGAGCTAGCTCTTCTTGCCCTTCTGTAGGCTGCAACACTACCTGGTAAACATCACAACGCCACACAACCTCCTCACTTTCAAAACACGTCAACCAACCGGTACCTAGGCTCTTTAGGCACTGGGGCAGTCGACTGTCTTGAGCATCCAGGAATTTAGACTTGATTTGTTTTTCTCTCGTCGGCGAGTCGGCGCACGTAACCTGTCTGGCATTAATGATGTCGTTAATAAATCAGGGGCTAGATGCAGACGGTGGGTCATGCTCTGGATTTGCCTGGCAGGGCATGGTGCTTCTTGGTTCTCAGAGATAAGCTCCAGCGTGGGGGTCTTATCTGCCTCCTGCAGCCCCACCCAGCAGCACCGTGCGCTGGACACACAACCAGTCAACTCATCACCCGGTAATTACCACCTCTGACGTTTCAACAAAGATGCCCTGCCTGCATACACCATGCTGCCTACCAGTGCTGTCTGTCCCTCTATCCTGTCATACATTGCCCTGCTGAAAATACTGCCTGTCTGCTGTTCCCTTTCTCTCTAGCGTCTAGTCGGTGTTCTGGCTTCAATGTAGGTGGCAGGGTAAATCCTGTACCTACCTGGATCATACTGTATGTGTTGTGAGGGATAAAGTCATTTGTGTTAGGGTGTCTTTACCAGGGGCTTAAGTCATTTGCGTGTAACACTCTCTCTCTCCGTCGGGGAGAAGGAGTCGGTCATCTCATGGCTTCAGCCTAGCAGCCAGAGTCACTCGGTGTTACAAAGCGAGGGAGCGTTTTCTTTTATTCAATTGTTTTCCACTTCCACGAGCGCGTGCCAAGAGGGAGGAAAGCGCCGGCTTAACACGCTCTGCAATTCAACATGGCCAGACGCAGTCCTATTAAGATTTAATGTGCCATTCTTCTGCCTGACTCAGAGGCTGAGTAGGAGAGTAGGAGAGTAGAGAGTAGAGAGTAGAGAGTAGAGAGTAGAGAGTAGAGAGTAGAGAGTAGAGAGTAGAGAGTAGAGAGTAGAGAGAGAGAGAGAGAGAGAGAGAGACTCAGTCGTCCTCCTAGTGACGTGTCTGATAATGACAAACAGGGCAAACCACAACAGTGTTGCAAATACGTAATTTCACAGAATATACCTGATATTATATGTCTACTTACATGATATTATCTGCATCCTTCCCATTACATTAGCCTATCAACCCTGCTCCTCTATCGCCATCTGATCTCAAAGGAGGTCATGTGGATAAATGCTAAAGACAGAACCCCTAGAGCTAAAAATAATGTTTAGTCTCCGGTGGAAAGTCCAAGCATGCAGGTGTGTGTATGTGTGTGTGTTTACTATGATTATAGGTGTGTGTGTAAGTGAGTGAGTGAGTGAGTGAGAGGGAGAGAGCCAGAGGGGCGAGGGGATGGAGGGAGAGATAGATATAGATAGCAATAGATAGAGACATGATTATTCAAGTGAAGGAGGTACCGAAAAAGGGCAGAGAGAAGCTGAGCTGCTGAGCTGGTCCAAGTTGGCCATCAGATAATTATGTCTCCTATACAGGCACAAACAAACAGACTCATCCATTATTATTTTGATTGTGTTTCTGCAGAAACTGCAGATCGCGGCTGACAAAGACCAATGAATACTTTATATGGTGCATAATTTGTGCGGTGTGAAGCACAGGGGAGAGAGGAAGAGGGCGTCCTCAAGAGGGCATATGCTTTGAATTCCTAATGACACTCCTGTTAATGTTACCGGCTCAGTCGCACAGAGAGGAAACACAAGGGGCCGCTACACTGAGGAGTCAGATCAACTACTTTAGACACGCACACACACACGCACGCACACACACACACACAAACACACGCGCACACACACAAACACACAAGGGAAAGACTCCAGCCTAATTCTGAGAGCTCACTCTACCATGAGGTCTCTTTTCAGTGGCTGTGTTGTGCCAGAAGTCTCTGCTATTCTCCCCTGACCGCCTCTCCCCCTTTCAAAGCCTTGTAATCACTGTGCCACCCTTTGTACTGGCAAGTCACAAGACGCCCAGGCAAAAACGCGCCGGAATTTCTGATGAACGGCAAAAAGCTCAGAGTTGGGCTAATCAGGGCTGCTCATGTCACCTCTCTTTCTTTCTCAGTGTCTCAAAAGGCTTTTGAAGAAAATAAAGTATTTGCAGTTCATTGGCACATTCTTCTTGGCAGCCGCAGAGCAGCTGTTGGATCAATACATGCCTTTTTTCTTAGTGGAAAAAAACCCCCAAGTTCAGCCAAACAGTTATTACAAAACATGGTCTGCCAGCGACTAGTTCATCATATTTGTGGTTATTACAGGACATTTCCATGCCTGGGCTTGATGTTAGGCTTGATGTTAAATAACTTTTATGTACTTCAAACCAACATGTTAGTGTACAAAGTCAGACAAGGCGAACATATTCAGTGTGACTTCCTGTCATTTAATTCTGTATCTAAACTACGCTTAATCCTCAACTGAGAGAACAGAAACAGCCCTCCTACTCCTACGTATGTTCCTACCAATTCCCATCAAATAACTGCAGTATTGCCTGAATTGTCTGGTAGGAAATACTGCATCTCATTTTCTCAAAGTACATTAGTATACTTTCCTCATAAATCAAACATTTATTTTATCGGATGTTGACTGCATCGCTAAATCTCCACAAGCAAGAGCAGAAAAAGTAAAGAATCGACATAATATAAATCCATGTAAGGCCCAGTTCTCTTTTTATGATTGATTTCTTTATCTGAGGGAAGCAGAAGACATGCTCTTTTTGCTTTCACAGTGGCTGGCAGGAAAACAGAGAGAGACACTTATTAAAAAGGTCATCTCAAAGAGGGTTAAAATAGCAGACCACAGATCTCTCCTGAGGGTCGAGCCGTGCCCTTTTCTCTAGTGAAGGACACAAGAAAAGGTGTTGCACTAGGGAGCAGGCCAGTAATGAAAGAATGGCCACTATGATGACAGCACTGTGATATTCAAATGTCTTCAGCAGCAGTGTTCTGTAGGATAATACATTTTACAGTGCGAGGCAAGCCACTTTGAAACTGGCTATCTTTTGAATTAAAATCAGTGCTGATGCCATTGTCTTTATTTACGTAAAGACAATAAGTCCTGAGTGTATATGCCATTACACTGTTATATATCTCAACTATAAATAATGTATACGTGTCAAGCGTAAGTTTCTCTTTCCGGTGACGGGATCGCTAACAATGCGAGCCAGAGCAGACAATGCAAGAGACTGAGATTGTGGAGAGACAAAGTGTGAGAGCGAGAGCGAGGGAGAGAGTCTGCGCTTAAAATTGGCTAAAAACACACACATTTCTTTCCACAGGGCCGTGGGATGAGACAGGGATGCAGCTTAAGCCCCACCCTCTTCAACATATATAGCAACAAATTGGCGAGGGCACTAGAACAGTCTGCAGCACCCGGCCTCACCCTACTAGAATCTGAAGTGAAATGTCTGCTGTTTGCTGATGATCTGGTGCTTTTGTCACCAATCAAGGAGGGCCTACAGCAGCACCCAGAGCTTCTGTACATATTCTCCCAAACCTAGACCCTGACAGTAAATCTCAGTAAGACAAAAATCATGGTGTTCAAAAAAAGGTCCAGTCGCCAGGACCACAAATACAAATTCCATATAGACACCATTGTCCTAGAGCACACAAAAGACTATACATACCTCAGCCTAAACATCAGCATCACAGGTAACTCTGATTCAGAGGGGTTGGGTTAAAGGCAGAAGACACATTTCAGTTGAATGCATTCAGTTGTACAACTGACTAGGTATCCTCCTTTCACATTCCCTTTCCCTAACTTCCACAAATCTGTGAAAGAGCTGAGAGACAAGGCAAGAAGGGCCTTCTATGCCTTCAGAAGGAACATAAAATTGGACATACCAATTAGGATCTGGCTAAAAATACTTGAATCAGTTATAGAACCCATTGCCCTTATGGTTGTGAAGTCTGGGGTCTACTCACTAACCAAGAATTCACAAAATGGGACAAACACCAAATTGAGACTCCAAATAATGCATGCAGAGCGGAATTAGGCCGATACCTGCTAATTATCAAAATCCAGACAAGAGCCGTTAAATTCTACAACCACCTAAAAGGAAGTGATTCTCAAACCTTCCATAACAAAGCCATCACCTATAGAGAGATGAACCTGGAGATGAGTCCCCTAAGCAAGCTGGTCCTGGGGCTCTGTTCACAAACACAAACAGACCCCACAGAGCCCCAGCACAACAACACAATTAGACCCAACCAAATCCTGAGAAAACAAAAAGATAATTACTTGACAAAGAATTATTGGAAAGAATTAACCAAAAAACAGATCAAACTAGAATGCTATTTGGCCCTAAACAAAGAGTACACAGTGGCAGAATACCCTACCACTGTGAATGACCCAAACTTAAGGAAAGCTTTGAGTATGTACAGACTCCATGAGCATAGCCTTGCTAGGCCGCCGTAGGCAGACATGGCTCTCAAGAGAAGACAGGCTATGTGCACAAAATTAGGTGGAAACTGAGCTGCACTTCCTAACCTCCTGCCAAATGTATGACCATATTTGAGAAACATATTTCCTTCAGATTACACAGATCCACAAATAATTTGAAAACAAACCCAATTTTGATCAACTCCCATATCTACTGGGTGAAATACCACAGTGTGACATCACATCAGCAATATTTGTGACCTGTTGCCACAAGAAAAGGGCAACCAGAGAAGAACAAACCCTATCGTAAATACAACCCATATTTATGTTTATTTACTTTCCCCTTTGTACTTTAACCATTTGCACATCGTTACAACACTGTATATATACATAATATGACATTTGTAATGTCTTTATTCTTTTGGAACTTCTGTGAGTTTAATGTTTACTGTTCATTTTTAGTGTTTATTTAACTTTTGTTTATTATTTACTTCACTTGCTTTGGCAATGTTAACATATGTTTCCCATGCCAATAAAGCCCTTGAGAGAGAGAGAGAGAGAGAGAGAGAGAGAGAGTAGAGAGAGGAAGAGAAGAGAGAGAGAGAGAGAGAGAGAGAGAGAGAGAGAGAGAGAGAGAGAGAGAGAGAGAGAGAGAGAGAGAGAGAGAGAGAGAGAGAGAGAGAGAGAGAGAGAGAGAGAGAGAGAGAGAGAGAGAGAGAGAGAGAGAGAGAGAGAGAGAGAGAGAGAGAGAGAGGAGAGAGAGAGAGAGAGAGAGAGAGAGAGAGAGAGAGAGAGAGAGAGAGAGAGAGAGAGAGAGAGAGACCGAGACCTATGGAATAAAAGGCTGCCTCCTCTCTCTCTCCTTCCTCCTCCCCTGGGAAGCTTAAAGCCCTGACGGCAGGATGCTGATCCCAACACAGAAACCTGATCTGCAGCCATCCTGGAGCCTGGAGGGAGACCCCCCCCACACCCAGGCCCCTGGAGCCCCTCCAGTCCTACCCCAGAGTTAGAGGGACGCTTTGGGGGAGCATTCCTCCAGCCCAGCCTCTCCACTCCTGTGTCTCCGGAGAAGCATTATTCCAGCCCTGCCTTGCCTTCCACCCCAGCCTGTACTTTTAACACTGGAAGTCTCCCTCTGGGGGAGCATTCTTGCAGCCCTGCCCAAGCCCAAGACACTGTCTCTGGGGACACATTCCTGCAGCACTCTCCCTCCTCTCCCGTCTCCCTCTCCCAGGCTCTCTCTCGCCTTCCTCCGCAGTCCAGCATTAGCACGATCGATAGCACCGATCGCATCGGGGGGGCACGAGGCAATCCATACCCCCGTGCTCCCTTAGCGCACTGCAGTGGTCACGGCTTAAGTGCATAGAGAGGTGTTATACCTCGGCCAGACAGTGGGGAGACAATGGCAGCCATTGATCGGGGTGACATGTTACATCTCTCTCTTGTCTGTCGGGCGTGGTCTAGTAGATACTGTATGCTACAGCAGCAGGGTTTTTGGAGATTGTTTGTTCTTTCAACTGTGGATAGTGTTGGAAGGTTTAGTTACCAAGGGATAGTGGGAGTGTAGGTTTGGGACTGTGGGTTTGTAATGCGTATGTGCTTGCATGGGTGTACACATCCCTGTGCGTGCATTCTGAAATACTAGACTAAGTAAATAAGGACAACCCTTTCTAAACTTTCCACAAAATCCTACTAATTCTCAATATCAGGGTTGGTTCCAGTTAATGTGTTTCCTAAAAATAAAACATGAAAAAGTGATTGTAGAAGTGGAGGATTCAGCAGGTGCTGGTTGTTGATTAGAAAGTGGTTTTAATAAAGGATCCATCTGTGAGCTGAAAGTCGATGTAAAGCAGATTAATTGGTCATGGATGTCTACATAATGCCACATAGGAAATCTCTGAGAAGATTCCAGACCGAAAAAAAACACGAACGCGCACACATACACAGGCACCGCACACAGACGCACACGCAGACACACACACACACACACACACACAGTGTCCTGTAAGTTTCTTCTCTCTCTCTCTCTCTCTCTCTCTCTCTGTTTGAATAGTAATAGAGTGGTTGTGCACAATCACAATACCCTAATGCCAATTACATTCCTTTTGTTTGGCTTCCACAGGGGCTCTGAGCCAAACTCCAGCATTCAGCAATTAAGACTTATTTGTCTGTGAGATTGACATTAATAAAGGCCTTTACTTAATTATCGGAGAAATAATATACCCGAGTTGTTCATTGTGACCCTGTCAAGATAATGGATGACCCTGTCTAATGAGTGAGAACATGTTTGGCTATTGTTTTGCTCGAAATGCTCTAAAAAAAAAAAAACTCTCTAAAAAACCTTTCAGTCCTTTAATGGTGCCAATAGAAATATACCTCCCGGTGTTGCCAACCAGAACATAATAGGAAAAAGGTGAGCAATCAAACAAATCAAAAAGCTACTGTAATTGGCAATAAAGTTCAAAGTCAATGGTACAGCATAAGCTTCTTTCCTTCTCGACTAGTACTAAAATGACCATAGCGCAATGATTTCATGTGTATGCCAAATAGAATGTGCTGGAATCAATATTGGTTTGATGGATTAGGGGGGGCTGATGAGTTTACTTTTGAGGGGGGGAGTATTTTTCGGGTAATAAAGGCTTAGTTCATACATTTTGTGGGAATGTATATATATATGTGTGTGTGTATATGTGTATATATATATATATATATATGTATATATATATATATATATATATATATATATATATATATATATATATACACAGTTGAGGTCGGAAGATTACATACACCTCAGCCAAATACATTTAAACAACATTTTTCACAATTCCTGAAATTTAATCCTAGTAAAAATTCCCTGTCTTAGGTCAGTTAGGATCACCACTTTATTTTAAGAATGTGAAATTTCAGAATAATAGTAGAGAGAATTAATTATTTTAGGTTTTATTTGTTTCATCACATTCCCAGTGGGTCAGAAGTTTACATACACTCAATTAGTATTTGGTAGCATTGCCTTTAAATTGTTTAACTTGGGTCAAACGTTTCGGGTAGCCTTCGACAAGCTTCCCACAATAACTTGGGTGAATTTTGGCCCATTCCTCTTGACAGAGCTGGTGTAACTGAGTCAGGATTGTAGGCCTCCTTGATCGCACATGCCGTTTCAGTTCTGCACATTTTCTATGGGATTGAGGTCAGGGCTTGTGATGGCCACTCAAATTCCTTGACTTTGTTGTCCTTAAGCCATTTTGCCACAACTTTGGAAGTATGCTTGGGTCATTGTCCATTTGGAAGCTTTAACTTCCTGACTGATGTCTTGAGATGTTGTTTCAATATATCCACGTAATTTTCACGCCTCATGATGCTATCTATTTTGTGAGGTGCACCAGTCCCTCCTGCAGCAAAGCACAACCACAACATGATGCTGCCACCCTCGTGCTTCACGGTTGGGATGGTGTTCTTCAGCTTGCAAGCCTCCCCCTTTTTCCTACAAACATAACGATGGTCATTATGGCCAAACAGTTCTATTTTTGTTTCATCAGACCAGAGGACATTTCTCCAAAAAGTATGATCTTTGTCCCCATGTGCAGTTGCAAACCGTAGTCTGGATTTCTTATGGCGGTTTTGGAGCTGTGGCTTCTTCCTTGCTGAGCAGCCTTTCAGGTTATGTCAATATAGGACTCGTTTTACTGTGGATATAGATACTTTTGTGCCGGTTTCCTCCAGCATCTTCTAAAGGTCCTTTGCTGTTGTTCTGGGATTGATTTGCACTTTTCACACCAAAGTACGTTCTTTTCTAGGAGACAGAACACATCTCTTTCCTGAGCGGTATGACGGCTGCATGGTCCCATGGTGTTTATACCAGTGTACTATTGTTTGTACAGATGAACGTGGTACCTTCAGCGCTTGGTAATTGCTACCAAGGATGAACCAGACGGGACAGTAGTGGAGAAGGTGGAAAGTTTTAAGTTCCTCGGCGTACACATCACGGACAAACTGAAATGGTCCACCCACACAGACAGTGTGGTGAAGAAGGCGCAAGAGTGCCTCTTCACCCTCAGGAGGCTGAAGAAATGTGGCTTGTCATTTAAAACACTCACAAACTTTTACAGATGCACAATCGATAGCATCCTGTCGGGCAGTATCACCGCGTGGTACGGCAGTTGCACCGCCCTCAAGGCTCTCCAGAGGGTGGTGCAGTCTGCACAACGCATCACCGGGGGCAAACTACCTGCCCTCCAGGACACCTAAAGCACCCGATGTCACAGGAAGTCCAATAAGACCATCAAGGACTAAAAACCACCCGAGCAACTGCCTGTACACCCCGCTATCATCCAGAAGGCGAGGTCAGTACAGGTGCATCAAAGCTGGGACCGAGAGACTGAAAAACAGCTTCTATCTCAAGGCCATCAGACTGTTAAACAGCCATCACTAACATAGAGAGGCTTCTGCCAACATACAGACTCAAATCTCTGGCCACTTAAATAAATGGACTTAATAAAGGTATCACTAGTCACTTTAAATAACGCCACTTTAATAATGTTTACATATCCTACATTACTCATCTCATATGTATATACTGTATTCTATACCATCTACTGCATCTTGCCAATGCCGCACGCCATCGCTCATCCATATATTTATATGTACATATACTTATTCATCCCTCTACATTTGTGTGTATCAGTGTGTATAAGGTAGTTGTTGTGAATTTGTTAGATTACTTGAAAGATATTACTGCATAGTCGGAATTGGAAGCACCAGCATTTCGCTACACTTGCATTAACATCTGCTAACCATGTGTATGTGACCAATAAAATTTGATTTGATTTGAAACCACTACTAAAGGACACCAATAATAAGAAAATACTTGCTTGGGACAAGAAACTTGAGCGATGGACACTAGACTGATGGAAATCTGCCTTTTGGTCTGATGAGTCCAAATTTCTAGATTTGTGTTTCCATCTGCGGTGTCTTTGTGAGAAGCGGAGTAGGTGAACGGATGATCTCCGCATGTGTGGTTCCCATGGTGAAGCATGGAGGAAGAGGTGTGATGGTGTGGGGTGCTTTGCTGATGACACTGTCTGTGATTTATTTAGAATTCAAGGCACACTTAACCAGCATGGCTACCACAACATTCTGCAGCAATACGTCATCCCATCTGGTTTGCGCTTAGTGGGACTATCATTTGTTTTTCAACGGGACAATGACCCAACACACCTCCAGGCTGTGTAAGGGCTATTTTACCAAGAAGTAGAGTGATGGAGTGGTGCATCAGATGACCTGGCCTCCACAATCCCCCGACCTCAACCCAATTGAGATGGTTTGGGATGAGTTGGACCGCAGAGTGGAGGAAAAGCATCCAACAATTGCTCAGCATATGTGGGAACTCCTTCAAGACTGTTTGAAAAGCATTCCAGGTGAAGCTGGTTGCATCAAGGCAAAGGGTGGCTACTTTAAAGAATCTAAAATATATTTGGATTTGTTTAACACGTTTTTGGGTGCTACATGATTCCATATGTGTTATTTCATAGTTTGATGTCTTCACTACTATTCTACAATGTAGAAAATAGTAAAAATAAAGAAAAACCCTTGAATGAGTAGGTGTGTCCAAACTTTTGACTGGTACTGTACATATATGTACATATATGCGCCCACACAGGTGTGAGCGGGTGAAGGAGCATGCAGAGACACAGACAAAAACAACTCCATTCAGTGAGACAGGCTTCCAGATATCTTTCTGGTTGTTTGGAAATCTGAGACCACTCTGAAGCAGTCCTACCCTATAATTTGTGGTCGGCTGGTTGCGGGTTGCAAAATATGAAATGAAACTATGTCTGAGTATAAACAGAGGAGAGTCTGTACTGCTGTCTGATTGGGCAATACTTAATGTATCCCCCCTCTCCCAATTACATTTAATACTCCTAAAATAAAGGAAGTCTAAATCTTCACATTAACTAATCTGCATATTGTTTATTTTATAGCCTTACTAAGAGAAAACAAACTCCTCCCCAAAAGTACGAGAATAAATGTGTGTCAGACTGTTCTTCTCAACGTGGGACAGGACGGGACAGGACAGGACGGGACAGGGATAAAGGAGGACACCAACTCCATGAGAATCACATGGAGGAAACCTTCAGCAGCTCACATCATTAGTTCTCTGAGCCACCTTGTCAGAGTATTTATAGCAGTGCTCTTTTCATCCATCACATGTTCAATGACAGTCTGCCAATGGCACCCTTCCTTCTCTCTTCTCCCTCTCAGGGTCCCAGTAGACATGGAGGATTCCTCCACAGTAACAGGAGGGATCTCACTACAGTAGGGATCCACTTACAGAGGAGGTCTGGTTACTTGTGAGGACTCAATGACATTGGCTTTGACTACTGGAGAATCTGACTGCTGTGGATTGGTGGAGTGTAGTGTGGTGCCTAAATACTCCGATTATTGCAAAAATAAGGGGGATTTTCTGTGTGTGTGTGATTGGTAATTATGGTGGTGATGAATAAAGATATGGGTTGTTGTCCCCTCTCCATTTGTGTAGTGTGTCGTATTGGACATCCACCAATTTCATGGCATGCACTATTCATCGAAGGTAGACTAGTACTGAAGTCCCTTATGTGTGGTGTGTGTTGCACCCAGCACACTGTGTCTGCCGGTATTCTCCAGTGGGGAGACTGGAATGGGAGAGGTAGAGCTGAAGAGTAGAGGAAATGGAGGAGGGCTCGGTGGGCTGAGCGTTGTTTACCTGTCAGCTGGCATTGATTAATCTTGTGTTCGGTGAGATCGCTCAGCGACTCGAACACCTGCCGGCAGCTGTCGCAGCTGTGCAGCGCGGCCTCCTCGTCGTCCTCCTCCCCCTCCTTGCCTTCCTCTGGAGAGAGAAGCCTCTTCCTCAAACGCCTAGACCCGGCCTCAGCCTCACCATCCTCCAATTCCCTCTCGAGAGAACACTCTGGATCTGTTGGAGTCACAGGAAATGACACGACACAACACAGTTAGGTGAGTGAGCCGAAGTGAAGAGGAAATGAGTGAAGAGGCGACCTCTGGGTGACAAAAACTCTGGTTTTAATAAAACAATAATAAAATGTGTAATAAAATACAGGTTACATTTGGACTACTGTAACTCAAGCAATCACGTCGTAACATTGAGTGAGGACACACTGAAACGGACGCACACACACACAGTACCCAACACGCGCACACACACACACTCTGACACACACACACACACGCAAAATGCACACACAAACACACTCCTATGTTATTAAAAATGGTATTAAGATTTGTTTGCCCTGCTTCAACCAGGTAAAAGTACAGTATATGAAACTAGACTGAGGGAATATTTGTTGTTAATAAATTCAGGATTGCAGGTCTTGCCTGTTCTTCAAAATATGAGACTTCCACATGAGAATGCTGAATTGCATCACTCTGGCTGTGTCAAAGGAGACTGGAAACTAGACATATAATCTAGACATCCAACCTGGAACTACAGGCGAATAAAGAGAGACAGAGGAAGAGGATGTGCGTGGGTCAGTGAGAGAGAGGAAGAGTATGTGAGAGAGCGAGATGGAGAGAGAGAGGAAGAGTACGTGAGTGGGTGAGTGAGAGAGAGAGAGAGAGAGAGAGAGGAAGAGTATGTGAGTGGGTGAGTGAGAGAGAGGAAGAGTATGTGAGAGAGAGAGATGGAGAGAGAGAGGAAGAGTACGTGAGTGGGTGAGTGAGAGAGAGAGAGAGAGGAAGAGTACGTGAGTGGTTGAGTGAGAGAGAGAGAGAGGAAGAGTACGTGAGTGGTTGAGTGAGAGAGAGGGAGAGTACGTGAGTGGTTGAGTGAGAGAGAGGGAGAGAGAGGAAGAGTACGTGAGTGGTTGAGTGAGAGAGAGGGAGAGAGAGGGAGAGTACGTGAGTGGTTGAGTGAGAGAGAGGGAGAGAGAGCGAGAGTACGTGAGTGGTTGAGTGAGAGAGAGGGAGAGAGAGCGAGAGTACGTGAGTGGTTGAGTGAGAGAGAGGGAGAAAGAGGAAGAGTACGTGAGTGGTTGAGGGAGAGAGAGGGAGAGTACGTGAGTGGTTGAGTGAGAGAGAGTGAGAGAGAGCGAGAGTACGTGAGTGGTTGAGTGAGAGAGAGGGAGAGAGAGGAAGAGTACGTGAGTGGTTGAGGGAGAGAGAGGGAGAGAGAGGAAGAGTACGTGAGTGGTTGAGGGAGAGAGAGGGAGAGTACGTGAGTGGTTGAGGGAGAGAGAGGGAGAGGGAGGAAGAGTACGTGAGTGGTTGAGGGAGAGAGAGGGAGAGTACGTGAGTGGTTGAGGGAGAGAGAGGGAGAGGGAGGAAGAGTACGTGAGTGGTTGAGGGAGAGAGAGGGAGAGTACGTGAGTGGTTGAGGGAGAGAGAGGGAGAGTACGTGAGTGGTTGAGGGAGAGAGAGGGAGAGAGAGGAAGAGTACGTGAGTGGTTGAGGGAGAGAGAGGGAGAGAGAGGAAGAGTACGTGAGTGGTTGAGGGAGAGAGAGGGAGAGTACGTGAGTGGTTGAGGGAGAGAGAGGGAGAGTACGTGAGTGGTTGAGGGAGAGAGAGGGAGAAAGAGGAAGAGTACGTGAGTGGTTGAGGGAGAGAGAGGGAGAGTACGTGAGTGGTTGAGGGAGAGAGAGGGAGAGAGAGGAAGAGTACGTGAGTGGTTGAGGGAGAGAGAGGGAGAGTACGTGAGTGGTTGAGTGAGAGAGAGGGAGAAAGAGGAAGAGTACGTGAGTGGTTGAGGGAGAGAGAGGGAGAGTACGTGAGTGGTTGAGGGAGAGAGAGGGAGAGAGAGGAAGAGTACGTGAGTGGTTGAGGGAGAGAGAGGGAGAGTACGTGAGTGGTTGAGTGAGAGAGAGGGAGAGAGCAATACGCAGGGCTGAGGTTGGTGTGTGTTACCCCGTCGTCACGACACACTTCTCTGAATTATTCAACTCTGCTCGCAGGCAGCCTCGTGTCGCACTCATCAATATATTCTTCAATCCATCTGCACTTTTGGCACCTGTTGGCTTTGTCCTGTAGCAGTGTCAGTGGTGGGCTGACGACCGTGAACCAGGACTACCATTCTATGAACCAGGAAACTATAAACACTCAGGGAGACAGACAGACAGCACCAATATCCAGGTGATACTACAACACTACTACAACACAACAAACTCTGCATCGCTCGCTAATTTATTTTAAACATCTCCATTTCGAGAACAGTAAAAAAGAAAACACATGGTAAACTGGAGGGACAATATCAGCAGCATCTTTCAGATTCAGCAGGCAGCATCTTTCAGATTCAGCAGGCAGCATGGCCTGCAATCCTTTCTCTCTCTCCCCCTGTTGTGTCTCTCCCACTTCAATACAATAAGGCTGATTACAAAGACATACTCACAATTAAACAATCATGGCCTGCACAGGTCTAACGCCCAAAGCTTTCTGGGGAGTAGAAGGAGCCCTCCCTACCCTGACTGGCAGCCATTTTGAGCCCCTTGCCAGTTCTCTTCGCACATCGTCTGAAAACTCTGGAGGGAACATTAGGAGCAGGCCTCCTTTCAGTCTTTCTGCCTAGCACACAGTTAAGAACGCTTAAGGACCTGGGCTGGGCAGGAAGTAGTGCACTAACGTGTCTGTGGCAGTGTGTTGGCATGATTCCAGGTCGTACATATGCGGGTTACATGTTGGCCAGCCATTTTAAAGTACTGGTTGGTCAGTGGGGTGCTCTTAAGGTATTCCTCAGAGGAGAGACGTTCCAGAACTCATCAAGGCCACACAGGATTTTTCCTCCCCCCCCACCCCTATACTCCTCTTCACTCCATTCCTCTCCACTTGCAGCCAAGTATTGATGTAACATCACACCCACCATTGTCCGTCCCTCTTGACGACGGAGGCTCTCGGAACATGCCCTCTAAAAATATCAGTGCTGTGGTTCCCACTGGGACCACAGAACAGAAGGTGTTTCAAGAAAATTAAAATCCCAATCCTCGCAGATGCAGGCCTCGCCGAGCTCTCTGATGGGAATACTGCTTTTGACTGAGGCCAAACGCCACACAATATACACTAATGATTCATCCACACTAACAGGCTCAGCAGCAGAGCAGAGCACAGCTCCAAATGTGCCAGGAAAAACATCGTGGCTGAGAAACTTTTCACAGGCACCGAAAGGTCTAGTGAAATGACATAGCTTTTCGTTAAAGACTCAATTAATGGAAGCCTCTCATGACATTTTTTTGTCTATTGAATGGTTATAGTGGGCCATTCCGTAAATGAAGTCAGATTATGCTTTGGGTTACTCATTTAGGAATGCACAGCAAAAGGCTAAAAATACAACCTTAAATTATCCGATGAAAACATAGGATTTGACACCACTAACGTGGATCTAATCCGGGGTCATGGCTCTCTGTACAGCAGACGGACCCCATAGTCCCCCCCCTCTGATCTGTTGTTGTCTGGGTAAAGTGCTGAACATTGGGGGGCTTGACAGTGACATTACAAGGTCACTGCCATCCCAGGACCAGGGATTAGAAGCCTACCACATCACCAGATCAATACCGAGGATCCTGGGCCTCTCTGAGCCTCTCGGAGTCTCTCGGAGTCTCCTACAGTAATCCATCAGATCATGACATCCTCTTATACCAGGTCTCTACAGGCTGGACAGAATATCAATACATCTACTGCTGCTTGGAGGGGCTGACAATCACACACAGGAGATAGCATAGATTTGTGGAATATGAAGATTTTTCTGATTTTTTGCTTTGACTTGTGCTGCAGTGGCCATTTTTGGCTTCCATTGGTGTGGAGGTTTTTGTATTTTGAGATGAGTTCTGAGTTTTAATGGGTGCTCATTGCTCACAGCAGTATAAGGTCATCAGAATTCATGAGAGATGGGAAAAAAGGCGTTAATCTGTATTTAATACACAAAATCCATATGTTGAGGTCAGGTGGATATCTGGATATTTGTTAAATAAGACCACAAAACCCATCTTCATAATAAACTGCATGCATTGTCTATACATTTTCAAACGCTACAGAGGATATGATTTGGAGCTAAAAGCTCATAGATGATTAATAAATCAAAATGTGAAATTCGGGACAGCGATTGACGCCATTTTGAGTTGCCCAGAAATGCCTTCCTGGGGTCCATTCTTCATCCCTCTCCCTCTCGGCTATCTATTGAAGTACATTTAATATTCCACAACTTATATCTTGTGGGTCGCAGCCCCCCAAACCCCACACCTTCATATTATTGAATATCTCTGCTCTTAAATATTTATGTTTTAATTGATGTTCTCCTTTCTGCTCCCTTCACCCAAACCAGGGAACCAGCAGGGCTCCAGCAGAGCCGGGCCCCCCACGTCCCCCCTACTGAGCACCTAGAGAGACAGGTGGGGCCGTACTGGCAATGGGGAGAGGGGAAGGAGAGGAGGGAGGGAGGGAGAGGTAAAGAGAGAAATGGAAGAGATGGGGGTTGAGAGAGAGAGAGAGAGAGAGAGAGAGAGCAAGAAAGCGACAGAGATGGAGAGACAGAGATGGAGAGAGAGAAAGAGACATCGAGAGAAGCAGAGTAAAAGGGGAGCGAGAGGCAGTGAGATGTTTTCCGAGAGGTAGACGGAATTTGTCTGACACTATAGCTCTTTCAATGCTACACTGGAGGGCTCTCGGTTATTTCGAACTCAAATTCATTCATATCCATCCACAACATAAAGGGTGAAGACATTGCAGTAAATATCACCCAAGGTGGTGCCATGCTCTCGCCTGCTCCATCTGTACTGTACGTCTAGTTCCATAAAGTTCAATGTGAGTCCTTCTTTGTGCAGCGAAAGACCTCAGCGCTAAAAGCAAGCGTCATTACCATTTCATCCATCTCCATACTCATTTTCTCTCATATCCAAGAGATTCAGATCTTGTAGATGGCCCCTCCCTCCCCAGCCCTCCCCTCCTTCACCATGCTAAAACCCCCACCACCCACCCCCAAGTTCAAATTAAGAATTTATTTTAACCAGCGAGCAGCTTCTGTCGACACATGTCGGCAGGCCTGATCAAAGGTGTGCAAGCTCCTTTATCAGTGTGGAGGGCTGTCAGCAATAGGAGGACATTAAGATTGAACAACCTTCTCACGGATGCTGCCTTCCGCCACCTCATTATTTAAAAATCTCAAACTTTCCATTTTTTTGGAGAGAGAAGAGAGGGAGATCACTTGCAATATAGGTCACACAGCCAGTCACATTACAGTACAGTCTAATGCCACATGTGAAAGCCTCAGAGTGTATCTATCTCTCCATGCTCTCCTCTCCTCCTTTGTGTGGCTATATGGGATTTGGGGTCCCTCCATTAGCCCGCCACATCCACTGATCCCAGATCATTAAAGCCTTGTCATGATCTAGCTCTGAGACGCTGGGAGCAGAGAGATCAACTGATACCACATTATTAAAGATTGTCATGTGTTAATGTGGAGAGGCTACAGAACAGAATGTTTTTAGCAGGTCCTAGATCAGATCGTCATGCAAGGCAATGAGATCAGATTCATAAATACGTACTGATGGCTTATTTGACTGCATGTGTGTGTCTGAGTTCTTTGGATGTAGATTCAAGGTGTTATTGGAGAAATAGACAGTATGACTTTATTATGAAAAGCAAGTATAGAGTTGTTTATACCGTAGCTATTATATATTTACAATCACGTTGTTTTCTGAGCTTGACATAATACAGATTTAGGATCTTCATTTGATCACTCTTTTGTTGCTGAGAATTTTCCTGCACCGCACTGAAAACATGCACTACAACACAGTTATATTAACAGTATTGCACTTTTCATGTAGCCACATTTTGGCCAGCTAATAGCCTAACCAGCGCTCAAGCAATATTATGGACGCAGGATTAATTTGCTGTGACAATACTGTTCAAGTTAAGATCCAACATCTGTATGTCACAAATCAACATGCAGCATCTTTATGAAATGTTCATGATTTATGTGGCGAGAAAGAGAAAAAGCTGCCAAACTATAACTGGAGGAGTTAGAACAAACAACAAAAACAAGCCAGTAGCTTATATGATAAAGGAAGCAGCACATATCACAGGTAACACAGATGGCATCATTCGCCATTGTTGCATCAAAAATGATATAGGTACACAAAGGAAAGGAAATCAAAGGCAATGAATAAAGAACATGATTAGAATCCTTAAATTATGATCCATCTCTCTCTCTCTCTCTCTCTCTCTTGCTGATTTCTTAGCTTCTCTCTCTCTCCCTCTCTCTCTTGCTGATTTCTTAGCTTCTCTCTCTCTCCCTCTCTCTCTTGTTGATTTCTTAGCTTCTCTCTCTCCCTCTCTCTCTCTTGCTGATTTCTTAGCTTCTCTCTCTCTCTCTCGCTGATATCTTAACTTCTCTCTCTCTCTCTCTCTCTCTCTCTCTCTCTCTCTCTCTCTCTCTCTCTCTCTCTCTCTCTCTCTCTCTCTCTCTCTCTCTCTCTCAGGGAGTGATACTATTGAACGAAGCGCCTTGCCATGCCATTAGTGCAGTCAAACAACAAAGGAAATGAATAATAGAGAATATGATTTGAGAAGTGCTGGAGTGAAAGAGTCCTTTCCTCTTCCTGCTGTATGTAGAGAGCCCTGCAGTGCATTGATCTGTGGCTGGTTTAGCCCTCCTCCGTCGACGCTACGCTACCACTAGCTTGCACTACAGTAACAAGTACCTCGCCACCCAGAAAACCCTCAGATCTAACACACTCTCCTACAGACACACACACATGCATGTACGCACAAACATGGATGCACAGACACGCATGTAAGCGTGTACACACACACACCCTCTCCCTCACACCCAGAGCTCAGTCCACTCCACTTTTAACTGGAGCAGGCAAACTCTTCCACAAAATGGCCCCAACCAGCCACAGTCAGAAGTAAAAGAAAAGTGTACATAAAAGGGAGAAGAAAGAATGTGGAGCATGTGGTTATAATTACACACAGGCAGTGGAGGCTGTGGTAAAGCCAAGCTGTGGATCTTAAGCCTTCTCTCCGGGTAAAAAAGCACTCTGCCTCATTAAATCTCCCATATCATACTGTTCCTGCCCTCCGCACTAGCTAACTATAACGCTGGCTTTCCTCTTTACCAGAGAACCTCTTTTGTTATCATTTCCCCCTTTTCCTATTCTGCTACACATCAAACATAAGTGTGGCGTATAGAATAATAATACAGTAGGTACCTGGCTGTAGGACACAATGAACACACAGGCTCATAAAGGAACCCTGCTCGGGGTCTACTTATGAGCCAAGCACTCGACACACCACGTCTGATTTAGCTAGGGCCTTGTCAAAGCCCTAATGGGTATTGTGAACACGTCAATCACTGATTAGTGGCCTACGAGCATGAAAAGATGCTGATTCATTGTTTCAGTTGGTTTTTTGGGGGAGTTTTTTTTTACATCCAAAGGCTCTTGATTGGGCACAATGGGCAGTGGTCTAACCATAAGATCCTATGCTGTTGGGTTTGAAACCCATACGGTTCTTGATCATTGGTCCAAAACTGTATTTTCTGAAGGCACCACATGGCAGGTCAAATCAAATCCAATTAAAATAAAATACAAATATTTGTCACATGCTTCATAAACAACAGGTGTAGACTAACAGTGAAATGCTTACTGACGGGCCCTTCCCAACAATGCAGAGAGAAAGAAATAGAGAAATAATATAAAAAAGTAATAATAAAACTAATAATAAATACATAATGAGTGGTGATAACTTGGCTATATACACGGGGTACCAGTACCGAGTCCATGTGCAGAGGTACAAGGTAACTGAGGTAGATATGTACATATAACAACAAGGAATAAAGTGGCTAGGCAACAGGATAAATTAAAAAACAGTAGTAGCAGCATATGTGATGAGTAAAAAAAAAAGTTTACGCAAAAAGCGTCAACGGAGATAGTCCAGGTAGCTATTTGGTCCACTATTTAACTAACTATTTAGCAGTCTTATGGTTTGGTGGTAGAAGCTGTTCAGGGTCCTGTTGGTTCCAGACTTCATTGGTATCGCTTGCCGGTGCGGTAGCAGAGAGAACAGTCTATGACTTGGGTGGCTTGAGTCTATGACAATTTGTATTGCCTTCCTCTAACACCGCCTGGTATAGAGGTCCTGGATGGCAGGGAGCTCGACCCCAGTGATGTACTGGGCCGTACGCACTACCCTCTGTAGTGTCTTGCAGTCTTACGCCAAGCAGTTGCCATACCAAGTGGTGATGTAATCAGTCAAGAGGCTCTCAATGGGGCAGCTGTATAACTTTTAGAGGATCTGGATCAAGTTGCAGAGGGAGGTGTTCAGTTCCAGGGGTCCTTAGCTTAGTGATGAGCTTGGAGGGCACAATGGTGTTCAACGCTGAGCTGTAGTCAATGAACAGCATTCTCAAATACAGTAGGTGTTCCTTTTGTCCAGGTGGGAAAGGGCAGTGTGGAACGCAATAGAGATTGTGTCATCTGTGGATCTGTTGGGGCGGTATGTGAATTGGAATGGGTCCAGGATGTCTGGGATGATGGTGTTGATGTGAGCTATGACCAGCATTTTAATGCATTTCATGGCTACAGATGTGAGTGCTACGGACGATAGTCATTTAGACAGGTTGCCTTGTCAGAGCCGGTGTAGTAAAATTCAATCTTAGTCTGGTATTCACGCTTTGTCTGTTTGATGGCTCGTCGGAGGTCATAGCGGGATTTCTCATAGGAAACAATGGGGTGACTTCATTGATGGCTTTTTGACAGTCCGTGGAGCCTGGTCCTGGGTGAGCAGTATGTCCTGTGCCGCCAACTCGTTGAAGTAGAAATCTTCATCTAAATCGATGTTAGTGATAGCTGTTCTGATGTCCAGAAGCTCTTGTCGGTCTTAAGATGTCCAAGACATTATGTGCAAAAAAAGCTAAAAGAAAATACACAAAATAGCAGAATTGGTCAGGAGCCACTAAAACAGCAGCTATCCAATCCAGAGCCATTCTGAAGGTGAATTTACATGAAAGTTGTGACAAATTATTCAAAACAATAATCTCCTATATCTTGGTAAAGTTCTGCAACTTCTACTAGGATCCTATACACTGCATCTGACGAGGGGGTTAAAAGAAAAACAACCAGACGAACTCAAATGAGAAAAGTGAGAAATTAATTTGTGCACACTCTTGATTTCTCCACAGGCAAACATCGATCGTGTCGCTGCTGTCTCTCTCCCTTCACTCTGGAGATGGTGGCTAGAGGGAGGAGGTGCGGAGGAGAGGAGAGAGAGGCGTGTGTGCGTGTCTGAGGGGGTCGTTGTAATCAGGGGCTCTCATTAGCCCGCCGTTGGCTGTGGATGACAGAAGGTCTCCCAGGGAACCAGGGGAAACAGGGGCTCATAAGCCCAGCGCTTCTGCTGGGGTGGCTGAGGACGAAGCCTGCCTCTCTCCCCAACCAACTCCCACAGAGCCTGGCTTTCTACCTCTACCAAACACCAACCAACATGTAGACGTACAGACCCTGCTTATCTACCAAACGTTAAGCAACACTCAGGCATTAATATAAAATACTACAGCTGTAGACTAGACTGACATGGGCCTGAATAAAACACTTACGCAAAAGCAATAGCCTAAGACGACTGATGGAGACTGGTAAACCCTGAACTGTGGGAGGGGGCTGAAGGAAAGAGACCTCCTCTCAGACACCTTGCAAAACCAATACAATGACCCATCCCCATAGACATACTGTAGTGAAACGGCCCTTGTGTTTCCAGTTTCTGCATGGGGATATCATATCTCTGTCTGAAGGGGCCCAGAGAGCGAGGGGTAGGTGGGTAAACACGACTGACTCTACCGCCAGGTGCCAGGCAGTGTGTGTGTGACTGTGAGAACCCAGAGTCCTCAGCCTGCTGGGCAAAGCCATCCATATCAGGTTTAAAATAACCACACATGAGACTTAACCTTCCACAGAGACAAATGAAATGAAAAAACGGTCGCGTGATCAGGAGCAGGCTTCATTCATAGTGGGCTCTCTGTGAGCCTGACCTGGATTACTGCTCTGTTCCTGGAGGGCATACGGTGAATGCCACACCAGCAGACAGGACACATTCATCTGCTCTGTGAGCTGTATTCTACCTCTATCTGAGGTTGGGAAACAAAGACGTGAACACACACACACACACAGGCATGAATACAATACACACACAATGCATGCATTTCACAGCATCTGATGTAACGCTCTCTCAAACAGACATGCACGTATTGACACACACACGCACACACACACACGCATGCATGCACGCACGCACGCACGCACGCACGCACGCACGCACGCACGCACACACACACAGGTGAGCCAACACACAAGGAGCAGTAACATATCCGAGTGGTTGAAACACACTTCATTCCTCTCTGGAAAGACGATAGATCACACACACACGCGCTCCACTTTCCAGTCCAGAATGTGAAGCAGAATCTGGCCTTACAGGAGACGTTGAATATGGCAATGCTCCTTTAAGCTCAGGAAGCAGCCATTCAACCTGCCATTCACCAGCTTTTCAAGCTTGATAATGTCAAAATACGTTCGCTACTTACTGAAGAATGGAGTTTCGCTGAGCAACTATCGTCATTACTGCCGTCACAGTCGGTATGTACATCTAAATAAAAAGTTAGTACATACCGGCCGTGACTATAGTTTCTCCGAGAAACGGCAGTAAGTACTGAACGTATTTTGACATTATTACGCTTGTAAAGCTGGCAAATGGCAAGTTGAATCACTGCTTCCTGCCCTTAAAGGAGAATTGCCATATTCAACATCTCCTGTAAGGCCAGATTTTGGATCACCCAAAATGATCAAATATGAAATGGAGTATTACCGCTCGGAATCGCACTCTGCCCAGGACTGTGCTGCTCCTCTGTCACATTTTCTTCTACTGCCAGAAAGAAAGAGAGAGAGGGGGAAGAAATGGTTAACAGCAAAAAAACTACAACAAGTTTACGCCTGTCAGACACATTGAGACTTTCTTTCCTTTTTTTGTTACTTTCTTTTTATTATTTACTGTTAAGGCTTTTCTGTATGGAAACTCGAGGAGATTTTAACAGCTCAACCAGTGCTTTGGGAATCCACACAAGCCTTTCATATGTACGAGGTTTGGCAACATGGCGAGCAGCCACCCACGTAAATAACATATAGGACTGAGTAATGACAATATGAATTATAAAATTCTCCCAAGAAACCCTCTCCCAACATCAACAGTGACCAACTGAAAAACGCCTTGATGACTGCTTAAGTGAGAGGAGATTTCTGAGACAAAATAACACCCCAGGTATTAGACAGGAGATATAGACTAATACATACGCTTCAGCAAAATGGTACTGTCACACATCTAAAAACACTGCAGTTTAAACACAGTCTCTGAACAAATATACAGTACATATTTACTTTTTTTTTAAGGACTTCACAGTATATGAATTAGCAAGTGTTTTTGTAACATTGATACTACAGTGATATTAACAATTTATCAGATTCTAAGATATTAATAATTGGATTCATATTTTGTAGTTTTGAAAGACCGTGTTAATATATTCGTCCAAGGCCAGTTCACAACATGCACCTAAATATGGCATATTTGTGCGATTCTGAATGCAGGACCGTGCATTCAGATCAGGCCCCAGTCAGTCAGTGACTTGTTTGTAACTGAGTGCTTGTCAAAGGAGTGATGGTTTGAACAGCGCTCAGACTAATTCATTAGCTACATGGCAACCAATCCTTCTGACACGATGTGGTATTATTGGCATTGGCTTTGACAAACATGACTTTAGCCTGTTCTAGAGGTAGGAACCTTTTTCGCAGGGGGCCTGCTTTGAACTAGGTGACAGGTAGGGGGGAAAAAAGTTCCTTGCGGCATGTCAAGTACAAGGTACTAAATGGATTTCAGCAGCGGGAAGAGAACAAAAGACTCTCCCACCTGTTCCCTGTAAAATTAGGGTCTCACCGTTCCTCCCCAGCAGTTGAAATGCATTCTCCATTATGCCTTCTCAACCCAGCCTTTCATTTCCCTTCAGCAGAGAGAAAGGGGAGGCTGACAGGACCTCCCGGCAGGGGGAGAGTGGCAGTGTGACTGGCAATGCCAGAAACCAGCTAGCGACACTTTAAAAAAAAGACACCAAATATCCCATACTTTGCATAATTAAGGCAGGGATCCTATCCACTTCCTCTAAGGGGGGCTGGAGTCAATGTAGAGAGTGGTGTCAAGCAGCTTCTTCTGAAAATGGTACACTCTTATAAAAAAAATTACTATCTAGAAACTACAATGGTTCTTCAGCTGTCCCCATAGGAGAACCCTTTGAAGAACCATTTTGGGTTCCATGAAGAACCCTCCACAGAGGGTTCTACATGGAACCCAAAAGGGTTCTACCTGAAACCAAAAAGGGTTCAACCTGGAAGCAAATAGGGTTCACCTATGTGGACAGCCAAAGAGCCCTTTTGGAACCTTTTTTTCTAAGAGAGTAAGAAAGAGAGAGGAGTAGCGATGTCTCGAACCACTGGACAATATTGAACAAGAGTTGCATGAAAAGGAATTCAAAAAATCTGTCTTTACGACGTGCCATGTTTAGGAAATGTGTTTAATTCCACAAAAGGAAGAAGAAAAGGTCTGCACTCCTACCTGAGTCAGACACCATTTACCCAATTTCAGGGAATAAAAAAGGCCTTTAGTTGGTCAGAGCTCTGTTAGTTCATTTGTTAAACACATTACTAACATGGAAAGGACGAGGAGTAAAAAAATACATAAAACAATTCACTTTTATTTAACCGGGTAGGCCAGAAGTTCTCAATTTACAACTGCGACCTGGCCAAGATAAAGCAAAGCAGTGCAACACAAACAACACAGAGTTACACATGGGATAAACAAACGTACAGTCAATATCACAATAGAAAAATCTATATACAGTGTGTGGAAATGTAGTAAGATTAGGGAGGTAAGGCAATAGATAGGCCATAGTGGCGAAATAATTACAATTTAGCAATTAAACACTGGAGTGATAGATGTGCAGAAGAAGAATGTGCAAATAGAGATACTGGGGTGCAAAGGAACAAAAATAAATAAATAACAATATGGGGATGAGGTAGTTGGGTGGGGTATTTACAGATGAGCTGTGTAGAGGTACAATGATCAGTATGCTGCTTTGACAGCTGATGCTTAAAGTTAGTGAGGGAGCTATAAGACTCGATTTTTGCAATTTGTTCCAGTCATTGGCAGCAGAGAACTGGAAGGAAAGGCAGCCAAAGAGGTGTTGGCTTTGGGGATGACCAGTGATGGGATGATAGCTGCTGGAGCGCGTGCTACAGGTGGGTGCTGCTATGGTGACCAGTGAGCTGAGATAAGGCGGGGCTTTACTTAGCAAAGACTTATAGATGACCTGGAGCCAGTGGGTTTGGCGACAAATATGAAGTGAGGGCCAGCCAACGAGAGCATACAGGTCGCAGTGGTGGGTAGTATATGGGGCTTTGGTGAGAAAACGGATGGCACTGTGATACACTGCATCCAATTTGCTGACTAGAGTGTTGGAGGCTATTTTGTAAATGACATCGCCGAAGTCAAGGATCGGTAGGATAGTCAGTTTTACAAGGGTATGTATGGCAGCATGAGTGAAGGATGCTTTGTGTCACGACTTCCGCCGAAGTTGGTGCCTCTCCTTGTTCAGGTGCCGTTCGGTGGTCGACGTCACCAGCTTTCTAGCTACCACCGATCTACGTTTCTTTTTCCATTTGTTTTGTCTTGATTGTACACACCTGGTTCCCATTAAGTTATAATTGATTCCCTATTTAACCCTCTGGTTCCCACATGGTTTTGTGCGTGTTTGTTCTTTCTTTAGTGTTCTTGACTTCTGTGCGCTGGTGTGTTTTTCCCTGCGTGGAAATTATTGTTGTTTCTTTTTGAGTAAAGTACGTCTTTTACTCAGTTCTGTGTCCTGCGCCCGACTCCATCCTACCGCTGCACACTGACAACTGACAGAAACACGCACCTCATATGGAGACAGCAGGTACACCCAGTACTCCGTTACCAGTGGAGGAGCGCGTCCAGCAGCACGCGACGATCCTCCAAAATCTTGGCACAGCCATGGAGCGATGGGAGAGAGGGGGTTTTCCCACACCCCTATCAACTTCACCCCAACCCACACCGCTGTCCACCCCTCCGTCACCTGGACCCAGTGGGATTCGGCTCTCGCTCCCGAGGGAATATGATGGGACAGCTGCTGGGTGCCAGGGGTTCCTGCTCCAGATGGAGTTCTACCTGGCGACCGTCCACCCGGCTCCCTCGGGATACGAGAGCATGTCCACCCTCATCTCCTGTTTGTCGTGGAAAGCGCTTGAGTGGGCCAACGCCGAATGGGGAGGAATAGAGGCAGCGTTGGTCCGCTATGAGGATTTCACCCGCCGCTTCCGGGCGGTCTTCGATCATCCACCTGAGGGGAGAGCGGCGGGGGAACGCTTGTTCCATCTCAGACAGGGGATGAGGAGCGCACAGGACTTCACACTGGACCTCAGGACCCTGGCAGCCAGCGCGGGATAGAATGAGAGGACCCTGATCGACCATTACCGGTGTAGTCTACATGAGGATGTTCGTCAGGAGCTGGCATGCAGGGACACCACCCTTACCCTCGACCAGCTGGTGGATTTATCCATCCGGCTGGATAACCTGTTGGCCACCCGCGGACGTCCAGATCGGAGTCCGTCCATTCCATCCCCCAGCACCTCTGATCCTACACCTATGGAAATCGGAGGTGCTGCTCTAAGGGTGACCGGAGGCGGGGCCGTTTCCTGCACCACCTGTGGCCGCAGAGGGCACACTGCTGGTCGGTGCTGGGGAGGTTCCCCAAGGAGTCGAGGCAGCAGGCAGGGCACTGGTGGATCATCCCAGGTGAGTAGGCACCCGACTCACCCAGAGCTCCTTGTTGCGCACATGCATGTATGTATAGAATTTCCTGAGTTTTCCCCGCATTCCCAGCATAAGGCGCTAGTAGATTCAGGTGCAGCTGGGAACTTTATTGACCGTTCATTTGCACTTAGATTAGAGATCCCTATTGTTCCTGTTGATGTGCCCTTCCCTGTACATGCCTTAAATAGTCGTCCTTTAGGGTCAGGCCTGATTAGGGAGGTCACAGCTCCACTATGTATGATAACGCAGGAGGGTCATGAGGAGAGTATTAGTCTCTTCCTGATCGATTCTCCTGCGTTTCCTGTGGTGTTGGGGCTTCCCTGGTTGGCCTATCATGACCCTACTATTTCATGGCAACAGAGGGCTTTTAAGGGATGGTCACGTCAGTGCTCAAGGGGTGTGTAGGTGTTTCCATAGGTGCAACTACGGTGCAGAGTCCAAACCAGGTCTCCACCTTGCACATCCCCCCTGAATATGTCGATTTGGCTCTCGCCTTCTGTAAAAAGAAGGCGACTCAACTACCACCCCCATCGACGGGGGGATTGTGCGGAAAAATCTCCTGGTAGACGCAGCACATCCCAGGAGTCCTGTGTGGCTCAGTTGGTAGAGCATGGTGTTTGCAATGCCAGGGTTGTGGGTTCGATTCCCACAGGGGACCAGAATGGGAAGAAAAAGCGGCTCCCATTACCTCCATGCTTGAAGGGGGGACTGGTGCGACTGCAGTGGTCAGCTGGGGCGGACAGGGCTTTTGGTCACCTGAAGGCTCTGTTTACCTCGGTTCCCGTGCTGGCTCATCCTGATCCCTCCTTGGCATTCATAGTAGAGGTGGACGAGTCCGAGGCTGGGATAGGAGCTGTGCTGTCTCAGCGCTCGGGTACGTCACCAAAGCTCCGCCCCTGTGCTTTCTTTTCGAAGAAGCTCAGCCCGGCAGAGCAAAACTATGATATGGGGGACCGGGAGCTGTTGGCTGTTGTCAAGGCTCTGAAGGCGTGGAGGCATTGGCTTGAGGGGGCTAAATACCCTTTCCTCATTTGGACTGACCACCGCAATCTGGATTACATCCGGGCGGCGAGGAGACTGAACCCTCGCCAGGCAAGGTGGGCCATGTTTTTACCCGTTTTGTTTTCACCCTATCCTACAGACCAGGTTCCCAGAATGCTTAGGCAAACGCACTGTCCCGGATGTATGACACAGAGGAGTGGTCCACAGATCCCACTCCCATACTCCCGGCTTCTTGCCTGGTGGCACCGGTGGTATGGGAGGTTGACGCGGACATCGAGCGGGCGTTATGAACAAAGCCCACTCCCACCCAGTGTCCAGTTGGGCGTCTGCACGTTCCGTCTGATGTCCGCGATCGATTGATCTGTTGGGCCCACACGTCACCCTCCTCTGGTCATCCTGGCACCGGTCGGACAGTGCGCTGTCTTAGTGGGAAGTACTGGTGGCCCACTTTAGCTAAGGACGTGAGGGTTTATGTTTCCTCCTGCTCGGTGTGCGCCCAGCGCAAGGCACCTAGACACCTGCCCAGAGGGAAATTACAACCCCTACCCGTTCCACAACGGCCGTGGTCACACCTGTCAGTGGATTTCGTGACGGATCTTCCTCCGTTACAAGGAAACACCACGATCCTGGTCGTTGTGGATCGGTTTTCTAAGTCCTGCCATCTCCTTCCTTTTCTTCGGTCTCCCTTCGGCCCTACAGACTGCGGAGGCCCTGTTTACACACATCTTCCGGCACTCCTTGGTGCCTGAGGATATAGTATCTGATCGGGGTCCCCAGTTCACATCGAGGGTCTGGAGGGCGTTCATGGAACATCTGGGGGTCTCGGTCAGCCTGACCTCAGGGTTTCACCCCGAGAGTAATGGATAGGTGGAGAGAGTTAACCAGGATGTGGGTAGGTTTCTGCAGTCCTATTACCAGCACTGGCCGGGGGAGTGGGCGGCTTTCATCCCCTGGGCAGAGATGGCCCAAAACTGCCTCCGCCACTCCTCCACCAACCTGTCTCCGTTTCAGTGTGTACTAGGTTATTAGCCGGTCCTGGCACCGTGGCATCAGAGCCAGATCGAGGCACCTGCGGCGGATGAATGGTTTCGGCGCTCGGAGGAGACCTGGGACGCTGCCCATGTGAGCCTGCAACGGGCCATCAGGCAACAGAAGGCAAGCGCCGACCGCCACCGCAGTGAGGCCCCGGTGTATGCACGACCCGAAACCTGCCCCTTCGCCTGCCCTGCCGGAAGCTAGGTCCGCTGTTTGTGGGGCCATTTAAAGTCCTGAGGAGACTGAACGAGGTATGTTATAGGTTACAGCTTCCCCCTGATTACCTTATTAACCCCTCGTTCCATGTGTCTTTCCTCAGGCCGGTAGTGGCTGGTCTGCTCCAGCAGTCTGAGGTGCGGGAGGTTCCTCCGCCCTCTTTGGACATCAAGGGGGCCCCGGCGTATACTGTGCGAGCCATCATGGACTCAAGGCGTTGGGCGGGGGGCCTTCAGTACCTCATGGAGTGGGAGGGGTACGGTTCGGAGGAGAGATGCTGGGTGCCGGTGGAGGAAATCCTGGACCCTTCCTTACTGCAGGAATTTCCCCGTCTCCACCCGGATCGCCCTACGCCTCGTCCTACGGGTTGTCCCCGAGGCCGGTGTCGGCGCGCGGGGGGTACTGTCACGACTTCCGCCAAAGTTGGTGCCTCTCCTTGTTCAGGCGGCGTTTGGCGGTCGACGTCACCAGCTTTCTAGCTACCGCCGATCTACGTTTCTTTTTCCATCTGTTTTGCCTTTATTGTACACACCTGGTTCCCATTACGTTATAATTTATTCCCTATTTAACCCTCTGGTTCCCACATGGTTTTGTGCGTGTTTGTTCTTTCTTTAGTGTTCTAGACTTCTGTGCGCAGGTGTGTTTTCCCCAGCGTGGAAATTATTGTTGTTTCTTTTCGAGTAAAGTACATCTTTTACTCAGTTCTGTGTCCTGCGCCTGACTCCATCCTACCGCTGCACACTGACAACTGACACTTTGTTGCGAAATAGGAAGCCGATTCTAGATTTAATATTTGATTGGAGATGCTTAATGTGAGTCTGGAAGGAGAGTTTACAGTCTAACCAGACACCTAGGTATTTGTAGTATATGGACACAATGTCAAAGTCCCCTTAGAGCCACTGTACATAGATAACTGTGTCCCTGTATCTTTCTGTCTCACCAGTGCAGAAGCCTCGACTCGTCCTGTGGAGACATACATGCCTTAGTGAGTGAGCCTGAGTCCCTGTGAGTCTAATGAGTTTCTCCAGCGCTGTTGAGCACCTTGCATCCAGCATCATTTAAATGGGCCAGGATAGAGGGGGGTTCCTAATAAAGCCCTCATGTTTCGTACAGACCTTGGTTGGGTGGAGGGATTGTGTGTGTGTGTGTGTGTGTGGGGGGGGGGGGGGGGGTCATTTTGATTACTGTCCCTGTTGGCGAGATAAGTGAGTTGAGGCAGAAAATTCCATTTTACAATGCCATCCAAACTTATACATTTTAGGACTGTCAGCCATGATTCGATGATTTGTCACCACTGTGAACTTATTAAAAGTTTTGGGCAATTAAACAAAACAAGCAATTTACATTATTGTTGTAAAATTGTTGTCCCATCACTCCATGGGAAGTTTTAATGGATTTGACAGCTGCTACCTACGTGGGCCATTGGTCATCCGATCGAACCTGTCAGATATACAATAATTTACCAATGGTAACTCTCTAGAAATGTAACGAAAATCACTCAGCAACGAACAAAAATACGCATTTCACCAGCAATTGCTGCAATTTTCAACGAAAATGTATAATAATACATCTGACTAATTGAATTAACGTAGACTAGAGCTGCCTGATAACCATCTCAATAAGACAGAATCTATTAAGTAGATGAATATATAACAGCATACAAACTGAATATCACTTCAGCAACACAGCTATCAGTTCATTAATTTCACAAGGTACATTGTGTCACTCTGCCAGTAACACACTGCATTTATAATTATGCTGCAATGTTTTGTTGATACAACATACACATGGGACCAAATCAACACTGTTCCTTGGATTTTATACATGTAACAAAAATAATGTAATCTGACAACAAGTGTTGAAGAGTCAAAGGTCCACTGATTAACACATACTATCTAACACACGTGATGGCCATTAGGGAGGGATTGGCAGTCCTATGGCAAGAATCAATCCTTCAAAATGTAATCTACAAATGAATTACCAATCAGTAGAAGAAAAACACCAAGAATAAGACTTATGGCCAGATGTCCACAATAACAGCTTCAGTCAATACAGTAAGATGTCTCCTGTGAATAAATGCAGAAACAAATGTGCAAAACAGAACACTTTCTAATGAAGAAGTGAATGGGCGCTACGCAATGCAATCGAGTTATCAATTCCTCTAATCCATCAAATGAATTCCTTGTTGCGTGTGTGTTCGTCTGTCTGTCTGTCTGTCTGTCTGTCTGTCTGTCTGTCTGTCTGTCTGTCTGTCTGTCTGTCTGAGAGAAGAAGGGCTGATACACACACACACACACACACACACACACACACACACACACACACAGCCCTGAGTCTGTCTGTTCTTGGATATGCGAGCTGCGACAGCGTGACTCATCTGGTTGGTTACAGAGAGCTCGGACGTTACAGTGTGGAGCACAATGGCTGTGTAATCGGCCCTGACTGACCGGGAAGGAGACTCTCGCCACAGGGACTACAACTCAATTTAGCTGGGGTCACCAGGTCAAACCTCCTCAATTAGTACTAGAGGGAGAGGAGGGGAGAGGACACACACTGCACATGATGAATAACTTTCTTAATGAGCATTATTTGAACAGGTGCTGATTAGTGTCATAAATAATTTGCAAAGGAGAAGCTGTGTGTTAATCATATGGCATAACGTTTGTAATCCTTCATGTATTATTATCATGTAAACAAGTTATGAATATGAATAGTAATTCTGAAGTAGTTTGAAATCAAATAATACCTTATTGGAAATAATAATACTATCAAAGGATAAATAATCATACCAATATTATGGATATTGGATATTATGATCATATATAATACATGATATGTATTTTATACAAACAAATGCATCAGGAAATCAATCACTGACAGCAGATGGGGGGGAGACAGACACCATCCCCCAGCAGTCAGACAAGCCATGACAACAGGAGAGACACATGCCATGAAATAAGAGGAGATATCGGCCAGCTCCCGTGGCACCCAGACAGGCCCGGCACAACTCACTGAGCCCCAGCTTCCCGCATGTCAAGAACACTGACAGCCAAGTTAATGGTATTTCTATGGCTCCATCATCATTCCCTTAATGATAATACTAACCATAGTTTTGTGTCACATTAGAAAAGTGCTAATGGGTGTTATACCACAGATCATTAATTGTAAAAAAAGACTGAAATATCGGGGGCTTATAAAGCAAAACTGGCGTTAGAGATGAATAAAGCTTAAAGTAGAGGAGAATAAAGAGGACTAGTAAATCTACTATGTCTTTCACTTTAATTATTAAAACCAAATGAGTGCAACTCTTATCTTTTTTTAAAATATAAATATGAATAGATACTGAATAATTATTTTTCATTAATATTCACAACAACAAAACTCTGAAGCTCTAGTATGGCCTAGTTGCAATCACTTGGTTTTCGTTAGGTAATGACATTTGGATTGTAAAGCAGAAAAAGTGGAAATGGATCCTTTGAGTGCAGCACATCTGCCTAATTCCACATTGGCCATGTTGGACATCAATAAATGCATTGATATTATTGTACTAGGCACAGATGAAGACATGGTTTAACTATGGTTGAACGCTCAACCTTTCCACTACTTCAAATCACCTCACCTAAATATGACAACAATAAAGCCTGAAATGCAATGATGAATACAAAATGGTGAGGCGAAGAAAGTGTGTTAATCAAGGCAAACTCAAATGTGTTACTGAGCCAAAGCAGGGTTATTTTTGACAGTCAGCCTATATGACACAGACGGTCTATGTTAGCTGTTGATTTTCATAGCATTTTCTTGACTGTAATAGTCATTCATACTATTTCCATATTATGGATTCATATGAACCCATATCAAATGGCATACAGTCTGCTTCTATCCGATGCCAAGCCAAATCCCAGAGTTCACTCATGTAATGATGGAACACATCTCGTGGTAAACATCAAATATTTAAGGTGTATATGACACGACAACGATTTCATGATATCCTGCAATACAGTAACTAAATGGTGCAGAAAATATATTTATATATGCAGACGACGGCTACCCTGGAAATATCGTTGTCAGCCAATGAAAACGTTAGTGGAGTGAGACCGACTTCAGAGAGTGTCATTTGTGCTCTAAGAGAAAATCTCAACTCAGTCTCTCGCTCTCTCTCTCTCTCTGCTCAGGAAGTCTGTGAGCAACGTGGCAGGCAGGCAGTCATCTACTGTAGGTGCAGATTCTGGACTAGTCTGTCTGAAGGATCCTCATTCTATGCCTCCTCACTGTGACTGAACAAGCTGCTGACCCAACACTTCGGGCACATCACATGAAAGCAAAATGACGATGCACCCACTGTAGTTGAGAGATGTAGATAGTCTAGGATTGAGTAAATGTCAGTGATGAGGGTGAAGTGTTTGCATATAAGCGAATGATGTATGGTCTCGTCCTGTGCCATCTATTCCCCTAAGCAATAGCGTCGCCGGCTCCGTCTCTCAGACTTAATTGAAACAGGACTTGTAACGTTGCCCTTTTCCTCGACGGGACCAAAACATAACCTCTGACTCCCTCCAGCATCCAATTGAGAAATAAAAGAAAGGCGTACACATTCCACAGACAGAAGGAAAAAGGAGAGGCACCATCAAGGCTTTATTCTGTTCTCTTTCTCTCTCTGTACATGCTCTCTCCATGTTGACCGATACCATATGGCCCCGGCCCTGTCGCCGGTCATGATCGGGATTGACCCTCCCTACATGTGCCAATAAAGTGTTATTTTACTGTCACTGTGAGGCATGGACACTGACCAGTATCTCTAACCCACAACACAATGATACTGTCTCTAACCCACAACACAATGATACTGTCTCTAACCCACAACACAATGATACTGTCTCTAACCCACAACACAATGATACTGTCTCTAACCCACAACACAATGATACTGTCTCTAACCCACAACACAATGATACTGTCTCTAATCCACAACGCAACTAAACACGGACCACTGTCTATTGCCAACACAACAACACAATCGAACACTGACCACAGTGTCTAAGCCACAATAACACAACAAATGTCACTCTGATCTGGACCTGTGCCACTACCAGGAACGGCAGAACAAGTTTTTTACAGGTGTGCAGGAAAAAACTTTAAGCCTCATTTAGACATTTTTCTGCTTATAATCGCCGACATCTGATAGGCTATTTATTAGTCAACTTGTCTAATTAGAGGGATGCTCACCAAAATAATGTCATAAATCGAATAGAATGAATGCATTAGAATGAATGCATTAGAATGAATGCATTATCAATAATCTTGATGTTTAGGGACCGGGGAGATTTTCCATGTAAAATGTCCAAGTGACATCAGTTTGACAACTTTTATGGAAATGAAAATCTGTGAAAACAATCCTACATGTTTCTGATATTATTCCAGTTTGTGTTGGATGCATATTTTATGTGGTTGAAAATGAAATACTGTCAGTTTTTATGTCCCTGAAAATAATTGCACGTTTAGGCTACAAAACACTAAACGCACATTCCCATTCTCTCAAAAGAAATCAATCATATTTCTCCACTCCTGTTCCCGAGACAAAATTAACATTAGGTCTATAATTGTACTGCAAGAAACAATTATACAGGGTTTAATATTATATCAGGCTACATGTGAAGCCTATAGTCAGTGTCCAGCCTTCTGTTACTATTCCAACTATTCCAACTACAAAGACAGACCCCTGTATCTACTGCAGTAGATTTTGAGAGGGGAAATGCACTTTGACAGACACCACCAAATACAAACAGTGAAACTATGCAAAACCCAAAAAGCATGTCATTTCCATAGCAATTCTGTTTTGAAAATAAAAGCTGTCTTGTGGACATCTATATTAGTGTGGCTCCATTCTTACAGGCAGAGGTGGACAAAGAACAATAAGCAACATCTGCCTACTCTCTTCTAATTCTGATCCAAACTCCGGAAATATCTATGACGTGTCCACATTTCATGTCAACTTTACTGCGGGAAGAAAAGCAAGCTGTAGGGAACATATGGAAGTAGGAACAATTTATTCAACCAAGCTGTTGCATTTGGATCTGAATAACAATGCAAAAACAAGCAGTGAATGCCATCACTCAGACAAGACTTAAAATGTTGCATGCAGTAACGTTGTGTGACACATACTGTATACCCACACACACTCAACCTAAATCAAATCAAGTTGTATTTGTCACCTGCTTCGTAAACAACAGCTGTAGACTAACAGTGAAATGCTTACTGACGGGTCCTTTTCCAACAATGCAGAGTTAAAGACAACACATTTTAAAGAAATACATTTGAAATAGTGACACGAGGAATAAATACACACTGAATAACTAATACAAATAAAAAGTAAAAATAACATGGCTATATACAGGGATTACCAGTACAGAGTAAATGTACTGGTGTACGATGTACACACACAGACACATGGATGCTTGCGCACGCACACACACACACACACAAATACACACAAATATACACACACACAAACACTCACACACACATAGAAAAGAATTGCTCACACAGACTAAAGAAAAGCATTCACACACACACCACACACACAAACACACACTCTCTCACACACACACACACACACACACACACACTTGTAGCAGATTGGTGAGAACAGATATTGTCTAAGTGATTTGTCTTTGGAGAATAGAAAATGTAATTTCACCTACAGCATCAAAACCAGTCAATGCCACCAACATGTGCTGATGCTGACAAAAACAGAAATCTATCTATAGAGGCATTGTTGACTGTGCATAGAACCAGCAGACACAGACACACTTGAAAGTCTGTGACAACAATAGTGATATGTGCATGATGCACTCACATTCCCCTCACTCCTGGGTATTGATTTAAAATGGTGGCTGTAGGAATGTTACCACAGACCATGTAATCTTCCTTTGCGATGAAGACTTCCGAGAACAAAACGGGAGAAAGAAAAGCAAAGCAGTCGACAGACCACAAGCTGAGACAGTGAAATTGTGGACAATTATTTGCTGAGCAAAATACAATGCCTGCCAGATGAACTGCAGCTCAACCTCGAACCCCAGCAGCTACCCTACCACAAATACTACAGAGAAAAGTGCTGTGTGTCTGTGTGTGTACGCTTGTATGTGTGCAAGTGACAGGAAGGAAGTAAGTATATATCTCAGAGTAAATTCAACAAAGGTTATAAGTACCTTCAGTATATAATATTGAATTAAACAAAATATTAAACAAAATACTCAATATGCAGTCCTTCTCATGTGCACAGAGCCAAAATATCTCATTTTGAAAACGGATGATCAAATAAATAAAATATCACATTTCTGATCTATGTTTACTATTGTGTAATAACATAAACAACAATAATGTGACATATCAAGTTGAATAAATCTGGCCTATCGATGAACAATGATTGGGTTACTAGGTAATCTGGAAGTTCATAAAATGTCATTCCCAAGCCTGACAAGGAACAGGTTAAAGGCAAAATAGTAGCTTTATCTACCTCTCAGTTAGTTAACACCCACACCTCCTCCCCCCCACACACACACACACACACACACACACTTTTAGAAAAATGCTTCCTCCCTGGAATATACCGCATTTTAGTTTATCAGACGCGTATCACGTGACACTACAAACTCTGCAGACAGACAGCTCGAGCCCCGAACTTCAGCGTCATTAAACAGATCCAGATGTTCCTGAAAGTCGTCGCATTCCAGCACAACGCGCTCGTCTATTTGCGTTATAGAGCTGTCTTAGTTCTACCCTCTCTGGCTTCTTAAACTTACCCAAGTTGACAACAACATCTGACTATGAAGAAATGTGTCATATAGGCTGAGAAAAATGCATGCGCCAGGCTTGTCCAAATGCGCATGTAAAAAAGGGGAAAAAACACTTCAACTAGAGGACAATGTTATCTAATCTCTGTAAAAACATGGTCCCACACTACCGTATACAAGCTTTTTTAATCTAAAATGTTAGTGAATTTGGTTGGTTTCCACCCCCAAATACGATCTTTTTCAGAGTCATCCAACATATCACTTACCTTTCAATGATCTTGGTTTAGCTTGCTTGCGGCGCGACATCCTACAGAAAACGATGAAGTTGCTCAGTTTCACACTGATAAATTGTATTCACTGGAAAGCGAATACCTAAGGATATCCTGTTTAAATGTCACCGACACTAGTAGCGATTGTTCTTTTACCATTACAAAAACATTTATATCGTATGGTCTGTATATCAGTTGCGATTATTTTGGGATGATGAGTAGTAGGTGGATGTAATGTTGAAATCCAATTAATGGGTAGCCTACTCTATTTAGTTCAAATGCTTATC